>NC_051155.1:219439429-219474428 GCF_013339745.2 Dermacentor silvarum
TTTTGTGAACTTCCTCTAATACTACATCTCAAGCGGACAAAATTGATTTATTACATATGAATCTAAAAAAATAGTAATATGGAAATACAGCTTTTGCAGAACCCTTGTACACTAAAAAATTCACGTAAGATATGAATTGACATCGAATTTACCCTATTTCAATGATCTCATGGATGCCGTTCACATAACCACGATATATGTTCTTGATGCAGAGCTATTAATTAGTATAACTTCGTGCTTCTATTTTTTTTCCGAACTTTCGAATTTTTGTAAATTTTTTAAACAAAATTGAGGCCCTAAATAGAAATTCTGCTTCCAACAGTCACTAGATTTTAACTTTCTCTCTCAAATGCAATAAATTTCATTAAAATCAGTCCAGGGCTATCTCAGAAAAGCATTTCTGCGTTTTACGTGTATTTGAATAGGCCGCGTCGGAGTTGGGCCCGAGCTAAAGCTTCCTCTTAATAACTTGCGGCAAAACCCGTATGACTAACAGTGCTGGAAACAAAAACGGCATCAAGCAATGAGATCACCTGCCTAGCGATGCGCCTTAGTTCTTGCTCAACTTCATTTAATAGATAGAGACAGACAGGACGCTAATGAAGTGTGCAGGTGTTCACAGACACGCCTGCGGATTGCGTACAGCGTCCGTTCCACATGGGACATTAGAGTGATGGACAAGGGAGCAATGGTCGTGCTTATCGGACTGCCTGTGAGAAGAAACAAATCAGAATGACATCAGAATGACAAGAAGCGAGAGCGTACGACTGGACAGCGTATGCCGGTGGAAAATCAAGGTCACCAGACATAATGACGTGAGTAGAGAATTTACACAACTTGCATGATGTTTCGTGCATGGATATGCCAGTAGCCTTATATGGGAAAGGGGGGAGTCGCTAAGAGAAACATTTACCTGAATAAAAGCAAGAGTAATGAAACCATTTGCGGCGAGTCGTTGCTTTAATTGCACCGTTAAGAGTTACCGCCCCCCCCCCCCCTTTATTTTCTTTTAATACATCCTCAACGTAGGAATATTCTCTAGCGGATTGTGCATAACCTAGCCAAATGCACGAAATGCAACCATAAATCCATGCTTTCATAGGTGGTTTATTCCTTCAATTCTAACATATTCGTCGTTGCCAACTCATTTTCTTATACTCGCGGCACACCCAGTACTTCTTGTCATAATAGTCATCTCCACCTGACGTTGCGGGCGTTGCACGTAGCAGAATTGATATCATCAGCGTTCATTGAAGTTTTTTCTATATGCGTATACTTTCTTGTTCCTGAATTTTCACTTGCCAGATGACTTCGGCATGACCTAAACAAACAGTTCGTGGCGGTCCCAGTTCTGTGTAGTCTTATATTCTTCATAAATTCTTCACTTTACTGTTTTGCAAGGACAACTTTCGGCATTCGCTCACCAACTATAGCATTCAAACGTTCAGCACGAAGATGCGAGTTGGATTATCCGCAGCGGCGGTCCTGTGGAGATCGGATTTCAAAAAAGTTCACCAGCCCTTCCCCTGTCTAGAAAATGGGGGTAAGCGAAGCTTGTCGTGTGTGTACCTGACCTACTACTTTCCCGTAGTTACGAAGCGTGCACTGCTGTTGTCTGGTTCCTGGAGGGCAAGACGACGCTGTCGCAGGCGTTCCGCTTCGTTTGCCCTAAACTTAGGGTCGGTTGCTCTTCGCTAAGGTTTGGCCTCAACATCACGCTCCCGCAACTCGGGGTCCGCGGCTCTTCGCTGACGTTTCGCCTGCGCTTCGGAAACCCTCACGCTAGAATCGGCATGTCGACGACGAGCTCTTTCCCGAGCGAGTTCGCGGCGCCGTTGCTCAAACGCAGCCTGCTCCTCGGCGGAACGCACCACGCAAGGCGTTCCCATCCGGGCGCCAAGACTGATCTGAGGCGAGGGAAGCCCGGTGGAGAGCGCTCCAACCTTCTTTCCTTTCCTTTCTTTCCCTTCCTTCCCCGCTACACACCAAACGACCCTGATTGGTCGCCCGCGTCACGTGATCCGGCGCCGGCTCGCTTTCCCCGCACCTGCTCTATTCTGGGAGAAGCTTTTTTTTTTTGTTTTTTTCCTTTCTTTTTGCGTGACGCCACCGACACTCGTGAGACAATACAAGCTTCGCTTGAAAAAGAAATGGTATGGCTCTGCTCAGGAACAAGGGCTACTCGAAATAATGTCGTTACATGTTTACATTATAAGAGTATAAGAGTTACATTATAATAATGTTTACGTTATAAAAGAGGCCAACCAGTAAATTCACTAAACTGAAATTTATACGCGTGGGCTGATGCACAATAACTACTTTAAGTCAGTGCTTGAATACAAGATTAACGTAGAGGAATATAATCGGTTACAAGAGGAAGGTCTGCACGCTTTAATTTAGATATACATGTATGCTGCAATTATGCAGTTATGCTGCAGGTCAATCTGTTTCAATTTTAAAAAAGAAATAACTGTGGGCAGATTGAGATGTTGGTGTGTGTTGGTGAATCTCACCTGCTGAAAGTTAATCGAGACATCCTCTAACGGCGCCCGGCATAGCTCATATGTCAACTCTGGGAGGACATGAGCACCACTCACTCAATCCTTACACAGACGGCTCAATAATGCCACCTGTGCTCTGTCATGGAAGCAGCCATTTAACAGCAACAGGTATCCACTAACGCTGTCGGCTTGCAGCATCACAGTTCTATCAGTACCCACTCACTCCAAATTTGTTATTTTCTTCCTCCGGTTTTACACTGCCATCAGGAATGGAGGGGCTAAAGAGCAGGTGCATTCTGCCTGACGAGGTCCAAGCCACCTGTACATTGCTCAGTGAAGACGAGAGAAAAACAGTGTAATAATATAGGGAGATCAGCCTAGCGACAAGCTTGGCACGCGAAGGTCGACAACTGGAGCAACCGTAGGTAGAATACTACAGTGCGCAATTCAGATAAGAATGATCGCCCGAGAGAGAAAACCGAATTAGAGTTTGTTCTTCCACTGGATTCCAGCCGCCGCGACCTAGAGTCGAACACAAGTAGTTGAGTCCCGCACAGTAACATTCATCAGTCATGGGAAGAGAAAGTATGCCGAGAAGTCCGGCCGATCTCAGGAAGCCGGAAGTATACAGTATATGGTGTTTAGGTTCGCTTGTTATACCACAGTCAGATGGGCAAACATTTAGTGACACTTCGAGCAAGTGCGCACTTTGCCTCGCTAAGTGTCCCTTTGGCGGCTAGGTGCTAGACGACAAAAACGAGTTGTCGTTCAAGATTGATAATCGATGACATCCATCGATGACGCTGACCATCGATGACAACCATTCGTAACAATATCATCCTCAGTATTTTGAATTTTAGAAACAATTACTGTTCTATTACGAAAATATTTATTACAAGAACTTTTGCAATAAAAAATAGAAATACTATTATCTCGTTAACACGTCTATTCGTTTTGAGTCATTGCAAGCAAGGAACATACGCAAAATCCAGATAGTCAAAATTGCGGAATCTGTTTTGACAGGTCCTTAAAATGAACGTGTCAAGCGTGTTTTGGTTTCACTGATGTCCCGGGAACGCTCATAACATTTTAAATCGTAAAAATATGGTCTTAGAATTAGTGCCTACTCTGAAATGAGTACTGTTTTATTAATCTTGAAGAACTGCTATCGAGGCTACACGTGAGTTCCTTAAACACGCGAAGTGAATTCCTTAAACACGCTCGTTGGCAAGTGCACTCCACAGCAAATGTCAAGAAACATTTCTGACTGACAGCCTACAAATAACACTAACGGCGAAGCGCGCTACTTCACAGTGACGCTAGAGAGGGAAATAGATTTTATCGACAGGAAAAACAGAGAGGTCAAAAGTTGCCAGAAATTACACTAAATTTACCCGTCTGATTGAGGTGCATAAAATATTCAATGGCAATTTAGCGCTAAATGCCAAATAAATGCGTTAGCATTGCGCCGCACCTCTTGATGTCACGGATGCATTATTCTCAAGGTAAGTGAAATTCCTTGGTACCAAAGCTGGCACATATATTGAGGCACCAGGGCCGGTATATAGCATAGCAATGCCTTGCGCATGATTCTATGCCACTCTCATTACCCACCGTTCACAGTCAGCTGATCCCGTTGATAACGCGGGCGGACAGTCGCTCCTACCACTGACAAATCGCGAAAAGGAATCGCATTTGAAAAGGCATCGCTACGAAATCGCGGCGTTGGCAGAATGAATGCGTATGGCCGCTAACAGCGCCGCTCTGCTGCCTAGGCTGGACAGGTAGCGTTATTGTCGCCTGGGTCGCTCCAGTAACGTAATCCAGCGTTTATTTAAAGCGAATCGCTTTTCTTGGGAGCTGGACCAACACCACCTAGAACTCAGCCATGGCCTACAGCGGTATAGCGCCCGCCTCGGCTGCGGGAGGTGGTGGGTTCGATTCCTACCGCCACCCGGCTCCCAATGGTTCAAATGTACAGAATCTTACCCTGGCCTAGCACTCGGCTTCCTTCAGGGATGATGTGCTTGGGAAAGGAGTGCGTCCTCAAAATATACTCGATACCTTCGTGAACACAATAAAAAGGAGTCTGTCGGTCTCATGCCGCCAATATCCCATCAGATGGATGTCCTTCCAAGCGTTTCAAGTTCTCGTATTGGCCGAGCACCGGGCCGGAAGCGCGCTTGTACCTATTTTACCAGTATGTACCCTACGCAAACACTCGTACGCTTCCCACAACAGCGGCGGATGCTCGACAATTTCACCAAAGCTGTAGTGAGGACAAGAGGTGCCCAGAGACCTTTGCAAATCTCTATAGACCCTCCTTTCGAGATCAGAATCCATTTATACACCTAAGCGATGGGTCGGGGTAAATATCTGCCCACTAGAAAAACCAGTAGATTTCCCGACGGCTCCGGGAGTCGACTCAAGAACCTAACTCCAGCATTCGAGGCGGACGCTGTACCATTTCACCACCACTCAAAAATTGGAATGAAAATGGTTAAAAATGGATTGGAAAAAATTACACGCAGGATCTCCTGTGGGAGTTATCTAAATGATGCGTAAGCATTTGTTACTAATAACCTGCTGTTTCGCCGTCGTATGCTGCTGTGTTTGGTATGATTGCGAGAAACACCGCGAAAGAATCATGAAACAGAGAAGCGCGGTTGCAACCAACACCACCTAGATACTCCGATCCATGACGTCATGCTAATTGGCCCGACTGCCATATAATCTAATGGGGATGCAGTAAGCAGCGGTGATTTCGTCGTCACCGCTTTCGTCACACCATGTTTGGCAATGGAAATTTCGGGCTACGTTATCTAGGTGGTGTTGGTTGCAACACCGAAATGTTAACCTAGACTAGCATGAGACGATCGACGAAGAAGAGGCGAGTAGTACCAATGTTCACTCATGTTATATGATGATGCGTTTAGATGATGATGATGCTTCGTGGAAGATGAGCACTGGCCGATGCGTGCTGTAGTGCGTGACGTAATTGAACAGTGTCACGTTTGGTTGACCTCATACGTAGACGCAGTCGATGATGCTGCCTCCTCTCGATGAGAACCATTATCAACCGTGATCACCCGTACTCTGGAATTCTATTTTAAGTGCGCAAGCATTTCTATGCCTACCCAACGAGAAAACCCATCCGTCCGTCCGTACTACTTACGTGACTCGTTGGGCAGGTATAGAAATGCTTACGCATTTAAATTGGAATTACCGAGCGGGTGCCATACGAGCTCGCGCTCAAGAAGGCCAGATTGTGTGAAGCGGGCTGGCCGGAAGCAGCGTGGCTTCGCGAGGGCCTGCGAGGAGGCGTCATTCATTGCGAAGGCCTCTCCGATTGGTGCGTGGGTGCAGGATATTTCGCCACCGCGTAAGAGACGACAGCTATCCTTCTCGCATCCGGTCTGCAACGCTGTCAGTGTAGCCTCGAGCGCACCGAGTATACAGAGATGCGTTGTGTGGTTTCCGCCGTAGCGATAAAAACACAAGCAATGCAGTGGAAGTTTGTGCTGTTTTGATAGCATCTAAAGCACAACCAAAGTAAAGCTTTCAGATTAAAAATTCATTCTTCAATTCACCCGCTAGAAATATTTGCCTTTCCGCGTCCAAAAGTACTACACACCGCTACATCTTGTTTCATACTTCTATTAACACCATTAAACTCTTAAGCATGTCATTTTCATTTTCAATGCGATGCATTTCAGTGATCCCCAAGTTGCACGCATAATTCAGCGGGGTCACTAACCAATTGGCTTACTTAGATAATCAGCTTCGCTGGTTTCTGCATACTTTTTTTACAGTTTCAGGAGAGAGAGTGATGGACACCACAAATCTTAATTTTCAAAGTTTTACGTCTTGTTGCTGCGTGAAAATGATTTTCCTCCATCATTTTAGCTCTCCCAAATTGTCTTGTCAAATGGCGAGGTTTACATTTTGTGCGAGAACTGTCCCAGGTGGTACAAGAGGACACTTTCTTTCAGTAACAAGTTAGAAGATTGACTTACACGAAGGCCGCTTTTGGCAAGCATGTAGGTACTGTTTTTGATTTCTCGAAGATAACATGCGTTGAATATTCTGGTATATCAAGCTATACTGTCACAGAAACGCATGGTAAAAAATGTTCCCGGTCGCGTTTAAACGGTGAATCACCTATAAAGAAATCAAAATAGGGAAGTTTACATATTGGCAAGGAAACAATGTATTAACATGCACTAAAAAAATTGCGTCACTGTCACCAGGAAACAAAATTAGATTAACTTTTACGCAAAATATTGTCTTCAAAGCGAAAAATAGACCACTTCGTGAAAATCCGCAACTCTTGAATAAATAGCTGTGCTGTTGTTTATTAACTGCACGAAATTGGGCGGTTTGGCTACATTGAGAGACCGCCTGTCCCAGAATCACTATACAAAATAAAAATATAGATCTAAATGAATAAAAGTTATTAAAGTCCTCACAAGTGGTTTAAACAAGGAAACCCTCGTTATATGCACGAGAAAGCCCCCAAGACGTAACGGCAGAATAACAACAAATCACGTAGATTGTAGAGCCCTATTCACAAATCAGCTCACTGCCCCAGACCGAAATCGCTCAAGGCTTTCCTACCATTTTTATAGGGATAGGACCAGGGTCGAAGCACTTTCTTTACCAATAAGAATCGTCTAAGACTCCATGAAGACCACGAATGATATGTGGATCCGAATCAAATTGTGGGCATTAAATGAGGTTCTGCTCTACAGAAGCGTCTGGGGTGTCGCAATGAGTGCAATCGGCAGGTGACCTTTCCACTATGCGATTAAAAAAGCGAAGCGTGTTGGTTACATCGACATATAGACTATGTATTGTTGTGTCAATAGAGCCCGTTCAATGTTTAGGTTTGAGGAGAAATGTAACAAAGGAACCTACGTTGCACATGAGAGACAATTTCGTCCGCTCATCGAACCACGTGGCCCTCGATAATTTACGTATCAGTCCATGAAGTGCTTCTTTGGCATCTGTTGCAAGAAACGCTATGGAAATTTTTCAAACTAAGCGCCGCAGCAGCCATTCTGGCCATTCTGTCCGCCACTTCATTATTCGTTATCCCAATACGGTTCCGTATCTACTGCAAACACATCTGACGACCGGAATATGACACGGTGACTAATGTTAATATGTCCCAAATTTCATAACAATGATACCGTTGTCACAGTGAAAGTAACCGTGTTTTAGTTTCTCCAGAGCGCAGAGCACCCACTTGCGACGCGATGCATTTCCTACCATAAATATCGCAGCTTGTAGAATGTCAAACAATTCTGCTGTTGTAGATGATGCTTTGATACAGACTAACTTTTCATCTTATTTCATACGCCGACCCGTAAAATGTAGCCGTTGAACTCGCATCTGAAGTTGACCCATCTCTAAACAAAAACGAGCAGACTTCCTGTAGTCGGATCACAGAAGCGTATAAGAGTTTAACTTCAATAAGATACAAACTTCTTTTCTAGACCAGAAATTTACAACACCACTGAAGACGTCTTTTCTGCCATGGAAGATGATTTATGTGCTTTCGCAGCATATGATATCCTTGTGGATACTTTGCGCCCTTAGCAACGTGTCTGCAAAAGAAAACAGACGCAAATAGGCATCATGTTTAAACAGAAAAAAAAATCTTTAGTTTTAGCTTGACCATCGTCCTTTTGTTGCGTAAGCATAGCGCACTGGGCATCAGTATCACACTAGCATCTTCCGAAGCTGCAGACTACGCTAGTTTGCGCCACTTGTAACAAAATCAAAGTGCATGAAAACCTATGCGTTCGGCTGCGTATATGAATGCCGGTAGTAGTATTCTGGGTCACATTTGAGACCCCAAGAGGAATCCTCGTATAGGCCTTTCTACGGCAGAACTCGAACGAGAAAAGGCACTCCGACCTACCGTCAGCATTCCTTGCAGGAATTAAAGTAGCAGGCCTCAATGTTCGAAGTAGTAAATGTCTACCGCTGTCTGACCATTTGAAAGCACCCTCATTTACCTTCCCACCATGTTGTCATATCTGCCGGTGCCTAGCGATATGAATACAAAATTCATCCCTTCTTTAGTACTAAACGCATGAAATTATACGGTATCAAGAATAACACCGTCTACTTAAACTGCTGCCACATTTAGGACACATACTCATCAGTGCTGAACTAATTGTTGAGGATATTTTGGTTCGACCGGCAAGCCGACTTTTTGCCTGGAAAGCAACGCCTTTAGTGCAAATTTCAGTAGGTAATTTTTCTCCTAGCACAAATGCAAATTTAAGTGCTATGGTGGGCCAACAAACGCCGGCAGTAATATTCAAAGATCAACAAGAATTTTCTTGATACATTTTATGCAAGGATACAATTTGTTTTTCGGTGCAAAGTGCGACGTATCGCCCGTGAATGTTTCAGTCAAGTACATAAACGTATCTCCTGGCGCAAGAGCAATCTTCCATTATTGCTGTACTGATTTGAATGATCTAGGCGAATTTCAATTGTTTAAGATAGTGCCTTGATTGCTGTATTACGAAAGCACACCGTCCAAGGGTTCTTGCCAGTGGCGACGTCAATGTATTCCGCAAGGCTACTGTTGACAGCACCCCTAGTGTCGGCAGCGATGTTTCCGCATGCAGCAGGCATGCGTAGAATACGGCAATGCTAAAGTTATTGCATTACAGCAACCCAACAATTCAGGATAGCTAAGTTAATAGTGCAACGATATATGTAAAACGATGAGAAATTTGGGGGGTTTCGCTCGCACCTAATGTGAGCCACCGCAGCCAGACTCGTACCCTTTCTTTCAGCTCATCAGGATACGTCTTAAGCCCTTCGATAAAGTAATGTTCCGACCGGCCGTGGTTGCTTAGTGGTTAAGACGTTGGGCTAGTAAGCACAAGGCCGCGGGATCAAATCCCGACCGCGGTGGCCACACTTCGATGGAGGCGAAATGCAGAAAACACCCATGTACTTAGATTTAAGTGCACGTTAAAGAAAGCAGGTGGTCCAAATTAATCCGGAGTCTCCCACTACGACGTGCCTCGTAATCAGATGGTGGTTTCGGCACGTAAGAACCATAATTCAAATTAGAGTAATGTTCGAAGGCGAACACCGATATTCCACATCGCCCTGCTCAGCGCATAACATTTACTTCCTTTCTTTCTTTCTTTCTTTTTATACTTAAATGTAGGAATTGAGGCTGACAGACGCTACATAGCCCTCTATTACGTAACAGCTGCACACACGTAAGATCTAGCTGCGCGCACATTCAGTTAAAATAAAATAAGCAAAAACCGAATCGATACAATACCTGTGAAGCCTCGCACGACCTATATGCTGACAAAATCCCAGAAAGATAGTGTTGACCTCATTGGCCACGCTATCGGAAAGGGTCACGATGTCGCCTCGTATGCACACATCGGACACTTTTCTATGCGCGACCGTGCACATTGAACGACACATTTCCACGCATCGGTCACCGGCGCGCGCTTCAGTGTAGATACTTCATTCCGCAAGGGTTTGTCATTACTTAACTGAGTGTACGTCAGTGCTCGGCACCGCATCCAGAGCGTCACATCGGCGAAGCAAGCTCTTGTCAATTTACAACAGAGATGATATCGGAGGTTCGTATCATCACTGCTCTTCAAGTCGAACCATCTTGAGAGGCACGTAACACGCGGCTACATTTGTCCAAGCTTGCCGCCGTAAGCGTATAGCTTACACGTCTGAGCATTGCGCGCTGTGGCGACACTGCCCTTCTCGACAACGCATCCTTGGTTTACTGTCTGTGCCATACGGTGGCACACCGAACAAATCACACCTGCCCGCAAACAGCCTCTTCCCGCAAAATTATGACGACGTGACTGGTTTATCTCTTGCTTTTGGGTGCATAAGGGGGCGGGTCACGCTTGATCCCATCAGTACAGTGTTCACCCAGCGAAACCATTACTTGGTTTCACGCGGAATGGGGTTATTTTCAGCGCACATCTTAGAAGAAAAAAAAACAAGCTGTCGAGTAAGTATTTCATCAGTACTATAGGTGCAGTAACCACGTCTAGCTATGGAATAGCCAGCAAGTCCTGTAGGGACATGTCTGCTCGAAAAGTATCAATGTCATCTCTCGTTCTTTTCTACAGGTGCCGACTGTTGCCTCATCTGTGCTTGCCATTATTTTACTGCCGTGGCTATCAAAAGCTTCTAAAATGCCGCCGAACATTATATTCATTCTGGCTGATGATCTGGTTCGTATGTATGAATTTTGTTTACTGTGATTCCCTATTTCAAAAGCAGAAACTGTTATTTCAGTTTGACTGTTAAAGTGTACAGGTACGCAATAATTGAACTCATAACTGAGGTCCGTTCGTCGTACAAAACCGATAGAAGGGTGGGAGTGTCTCTGAAGATTAACAGGAGACCTCAAGCAATACAATAGACATGCAAGTGCATAAGCTTCCTTCCTTTATCCTTTTGTTTGTACTAACGCTAGACTGGACTGCCAAAGAATTATTACCATTGACACACAGTTCTCAATTCGCGCGTTCGTTAGGCACTGCTGCACATGCTCGTCCGCACTGTTTTCTCATTGTCAAAGACGCGGCTGCACTGCGCTAAACATTTAGCACGCGAGTTCCTGTATAAAGCTATAATTCAGCAAACGTGCAGCAATTAGTCCCAAAACAAGTTCTCTGCCACATCCGTGGTGCTTAGTAACTTCGAGACTTTCAGTGCGCTAAAGAAGCAAGGAAAATTTTTTTAATTATTCGCAAACTCGCTAGGTGCGCACAGTGTCTCATCCGTTGTCGCTTACCTCACCATGACATTTCAAGAAATTCTCGTTGTTCCATTTGCCTTCAAAGAACAACGTCACGCGGCTAGCGTTGATTTTACCTTTCACCTAGGATTATTAAACATATGTGCTCCGTTTCTAATTCTGTACAGTTAGCTTAGTTTGCCCAGAACCAAGTGCAAAATTGCGAGTGAGCACACGCCTTTGCTCACACAGGGTTGGGACGACGTGAGCTTCCATGGCTCGCCGCAAATCCCCACTCCAAACTTGGACGTCCTGGCCGCCGACGGGATCATCTTGAACAACTATTACGTGCAGCCCCTATGCACTCCCTCTAGAGCCGCTCTGATGTCGGGCTTCTACCCCATACACACCGGTAAGCAGAACGTGTGCATGAGCGCCCCTGGGGGGAGTCTTGGCGTTTCACTTTCATCGCGCAGTCTGTCATAAAGCTGTGAGCACGGGTTTTTCGTTTCGGTGTAAGAAATGCGAATGAGCGAGCTTGAAACCCTGTCTCTGATTCAAAGCTTTAGTTCCGTCTCTTTCTAGTGTTGCAGCGAATCTGTTACTGCGACGAGAAGCAGCTCCAATATGTAAACTAGTAAGCGCGTGGGCGACAGAGACGTGTAAACAAAGAAGCTCAAGCGCAATCGCATGCCTATCTTAAGAACCAAATGTTCGCAGTCGTACTAAAGATTGGAGATTATGTGGGAGGCCGTAAGGTTGATGCGTGGGCAAAGTTGCAAGCGAAATGTAAAAACAGCATTCGCTGGATATTTGGGTTGTGATTCTGCGAGTTTGCACAAGCCTGCAGATTGTTTTTACAGATTTCCATTTTCGTATTCACTTGAGTCTAATATTTATTATTGATTAGATATGAATACGCAAGAAGCGCAAGAATGAAGCTATTCGAGGTGTAACACATCTAATCAGTAAATAACTAAGTCCATCGCCAATGTTTCAGTGAGTGTAATGGCACAGGTGATGGCAACTATGGACAATAACATCAGCTTCTAGCCAAATGTTATCAATGTCCGAGAGGTTTGAAATGTAATAGAGTATAATTATTGCCGAAAGAATCCCATGAATATCATTAAAACAACACAATTACATGAATGACGCGTAAAGGTCACGCGATGGGGATTTAAAATCACCTCTCTCCAATAGCAAAGAGAACAAAGAGGTTCCGCAAAAAGATGTCGGACTTGATTTGCTAACAGCACACGCTTACACGTTATGCAATATCAGGAGAAACAATTTTCGACCAATAGAACCAGCGCGAGGCCCGAAGACAAAAGGCGAAGACGAGACAATGCTAGAGATTTCTGACAAATTTGTGTCACCGTATTCCGCCGCTAAATACTTCATTTTTGCGAGACTGGTCTGGCTCTGTCTCTTCTATGTTATTCCTGCAGTGAACATGAGTCTATTCAGAAATTTTACCCGTCATGCTGTCAGCTCTCAGCATAAAGTAAAAGGCATCTAGAAACACCGCGTTTCGCCAGCTTCTGCTTGCACCAAGCTTGTCGGCCTTTCTCTCCCTTGGGAGCCTTTTCGTTCAGCTTCATTCAGTTACAGAATTGCTTGCGTTGCCATTCACATGCAGCTTTCTCTGTGACACAAAGGTACCACCATGACAAACTTACGAAAGTTTCCATTGCCTCTTTTTTGCTGGGTTTCCCTTTATATTTTTGTAACTTCTTTTAATGCCTTCAGCAATTTCTTTCCCCGTTAACTATGTGTACTCTTGCTTTAACTTTGTAGGCTGCATATATATTTTTTCCTTAATTTTTTGCCTCTTACCACCTGCTTCTTGGTCAATCTCCTGTAGTAAGTAAGGGCTGTTGATTAGCAACAAAAACAAGAGCATTGCCCCGTCTGTAATGGTATATCATAACTAGTACACAAATATGCAAACGAAGAACTAGAGGAGCTCATCACACAACGCTATATAATTAAAACCTGGCGTTGTGTACGCTTGCTTTAGGCGCCTGGCGGAATTTATCATGCACCGATCATCCCAGAGGTTGCCCCTCGTAAAAACTAGCCGTAAAGGCTGAAAAAAGGTTTGAAAAAACATGCGTCAATCATCAGTCATCGGACAGCATGTCCATTTAAACGCGAATGGACTGTCAGGACATCTACAATGGCATCTAAAACAGTTCGGCAAACGCGGAATTTTCTTGAACTCGACTTGGTTTACAGGCATGGAGAGTTCAGTCATACTCACGGGCGAACCGTGGGGTCTGCCACTGAGCTTCAAGCTGATGCCTCAGTACTTGAAGGACCTCGGCTACCAAACGCACATGATCGGAAAGGTAAGCGAACACGGATTAATGGATTAAGAGGCGAACACAGACTGAGCTTCAATATAATTTTCCACTTCACAAGCTTATGAGCTCTATTTCGCTGCAATAAGCGAAATAGAGCTGCGCTTTTGGCTACATATGGAATGAGAGGACTGTAAAATGACAATTCGGTTTTACTTGAAATCGGTCGCAAAAGTACATATGAAGTACATACGAAGTTCATACGAAGAAAAAAACACTGATATTGTGGAAGCTCCCGCCGAACCACTGCTTTGTATGAACAGTATTATAGTAAACTAACACGGGGATGTTGTCCTGGAATTTGGAAGTTCTATGCAATGTGAGGAAAGTTACATGAAGCAACATTTGCATGCCAGAGATACTCATGGACGCATTGATATTGGTCACGCTTTTTTTTTAACGGCACGAAGTATAATAGGAGAGGTCGGGGTCTTTACGGGACACCGGCTAACAACGTTATCACATAATGTGTCGAAAAACACTGAATACGGTGAGACAACATGAACACAAAGTTCTGTACATGAGCTCAGGAACCCACAAAAGATAAAAGTGTAGAGTTGCATAAGTAATAAATGTGCTTCGAAATGTCGGAGAATATACACAACTTCAGTTTCGTGTACACCACACACGTACATAACATACTAAATGGCTACGTGACAGCATATAGAAAGCTCAAACTTATATGACATAAAGTTGTCACAGGATCACTAAAATTTAATCCAAACCTAAGATATTGGTATTCTCTGAAAGAAAAACCTTTAGTCATAAGTGATTTTCTGTACAGCCCCTCTGTTGCCCATGATCACGTTAGTTGATTAAAGAGTTGGTGAGCGAGAAACACTGAGGGGCATATTCTTTTACACAAATGACCTAGTTTTATCCTTTTCGCTCTGACTGTTATTCACAAACGCCATCATCTCTCATCTAACCTAACGGCAATAACTAGTTGCGCGATCAGTTTCTGAAAAAGAAACATATTATAAGCTCTGTGACACTGATAAAGCATAAATCAAAGACCAGCAGAGTTGTCGCACTTGCTTTCTAAACAGTATCATTCCACCATGATGCAGCTCGCACTCAGAACACTATTAATTCCGTTCCTGCGACACGCTCGCTGCTCGCGAATCTCTGCCGCCATCGTTTGCGCCCCGCTCTAGATTAATACGCCTAATGAAATATTTGCAATTTTGTAAAGCAATTTTAATGTCCGCATAGGTTCGTATATGAATTCACGCATGCCTGTACGAAGAATCAGCATGAAACTTAAGTTTTCACGAACAGAGCGACAGTTTGTTAATTAATTTCATCCCTGTGTGAAAGAGTGTAAGCAGGCCCCGTTAGAACTTCACTAATTTCTTACGCATTTCCTTAATAACACACGCGCACTTAAATTGTCCACATGTTTTTGCTAAGTTTCATTTTCGTCCGACTTTGAATCTTCATGCGGCCATCGTTTTAGTCCCTACATGTGTTGGGTGGGGCCTTCACATTAATTCGACTCTGGCAACTCTTGTGATAATCGCAATTAATTGTCCTACGTAGTTGTAACTTACCGTGTATACTGGGCGAAGCACCCACTCTATTGCATCAAAGTTTTATTCCCGTTTTATATTTTTTTTTCCTTCCGTCGTGATACTTTGATAACTTCTTGTGACTCCCTCAATTAACCCAGACCTTTACAGTTTCGCGTTTGCATCAAACATAAAACACACTCCGTATCTCTGAAAAGTTTCATTTAAATCAGTGTTTCTTATATATATTGCTTGTGTGCGTGGTCACTGTGGCTGCTTATACGAGGTTTTCTAAATTGAAAGCTTGTGTTTGTGCCCCGTGACTGGCAGCTACGGCTATGACATTCTCTGCGTGGGTCACGTGTTGACTGACTATTGTATAATTGCAGCACTGGGAAGTTATTATTTTTTGTGAATTCATTATATAAAGGTTTTTGTCCACGTGTGCATTGTTAAATCTGTCCACGGGCGCATTCTTTAATCCTGCTTTCTGCCACAGTGCGGAAGACAGCACTCGCGTTCATGTTATACACTCGTGCGCAGCTTGTACTTTTTTAACACCGCATGAATATGTGATTATATGTATATAGTGATGATTTCCATCTACTGTGATTTTTAGAACTGCCCGGCCATCTTTTTTCAATTTTTTTTTCATTTTGTCACCGTGCTGTGACTAGGGTTTGGTTGTGCGCATGTCGTGTGGGACAACGCGATAAGTGTCTATAGTGTCTCTATATATACCTGTAAAGCAACCACACTGGTATTCACTCCGACGAAGGCCGAGTCAGTAAATATGCCATAAACGTTCGTCTTTTTTTTCCTTTTTTGAATATATATATATATATATATATATATATATATATATATATATATATATATATATATATATATACAGGGTGTCCCAGCTATCACGCAGCACGATATTAAGAAATAGGAACGGCGTTACACGAAGCCAACCTAGTGCGTATTGTTGCCAGTAAAGTGGAGTAGCCGCGAGTAATTTCGTTACTGAGATTTAATTAATTAGTTGTAATTAATTATATAACTCGAGAAGTACTGTCCTAATTATCAAAGTGTCAATGAGAAAGTTGTAGAGCAACATGAAAAACTCTCGATACAGCTTTCTGTTGGTCAATACGTGCTACATAAATGTGTTTTTCCGAGTGTGAAAGAATACACGCAGAATTGCCGCACGACTGGCCGCTCCAGGCACTTTGCGTGTATTCGCGGGCTTCTTTCATGCTCGGAAAAACACTTTTATGTAGCACGTATAGAGCAACAGAAAGCTGTATCGGGAGTTTTTCATGTTGCTCTACAATGTTCCCATTGACACTTTGATAACTAGGACACTACTTCTCGAGTTAGATAATTAATTACAATTAATTAATTAAATCTCAGTAACGAAAAAATACTGGCGGCTACTCCACTGTACTGCATGGAAACAATACGCACTAGGTTTGCTTCGCGTAACGCCGTTACTCTTTTTTTTAATCGTGCTGCGTGATAGCTGGGACACCCTGTATATATATTGTACTGGCTGCAGTCGCTTCCTCTGCGCACACTTTCATGAGGCGCTTTTCTCTGCGCGCTTTTGACAGATTCCATAGCAAGCGACACGTCAGCAATGCAAGAAAGATTCCTCAAGAAATATGGCGGGCGCTTTAAGTGTGTACTCTGTGTCCTCGTATTTTAAGGATGTTTAAATTTGCAATATATACAGGTTCCGTTTGAGGGCCATTTGCCGCTGCATTCCTGGGTGGCTGTCACTGACTATAACGCTCTTAGAGACTTCCATGTGTAAGCAACGACTTTCTTTTTTCGCAATTCCGAAAGACTCGAAGTACGCGCTGCTTTTGTTTCGCAGTGGCACCTTGGCTACTACACGGAACAGTACGTGCCCACTTCTCGCGGATACGACACCTTTTACGGCTACTACAACGGCGAAGAAGACTACTACAACCACACCCTCCCTGTCCCACAGGTTTGGTACACTCTTCATATCCCTTCGTCGATGTCACATACGGGGCTCCGCGTTATCATCGATCATCGTTCAGCTGCTACTAGCCCCAGTATTAATTAGCATTGAAAAAACTTGGAGGACGCTTAAGCTTCGCCTTTAAGAGAGGAACGCGATAGCATTCAAAGATCCCCGACTGCTTCTCACGCTTCCCGGCAACTGCAGCTTAAGCAACCGTAATGTTTACCGGGAAACTCTGGCGGCGAAGGCTATGCACGAAGGTGAGCTTTGTGGCAGAAACAGTGGGTGGGCGGATCCTGGAGCTATTGCACAGCCGCGCCAGAAAATTACATCATTTTCAGGTTTCTGTTAATGTTTCGCACTTTTAATATTTCAGTGTGAGAAGATTTATCACAAAGCATGCGCTGTCGGTGTTTTGTTTCATGACATTTGTTTATGGGCTCTCATTCTCAACGTTCTGAGGAATAACTTTGTCAAGAATGTGAGACAAGGTATGAGGAACTTAATAGAATGGTGTGGCAATAAAACCCGCATATACAGCATCTGATATAGCAAGGCGTGGCATTTACATATTCCTAAATATATACAGGCTGATTTCCGGGGCCGACACCAACACCGGATTTTCTGGGACGAGGGGCCCTTAACGCCATTGCGTTAAAACTCACTTATGTTCACTAACGTGCTACCCTGCGTTCAGAAAACCGCGACAGACAAAATAATGTCAAATCGTTTTGAGAGATGAAGACACGGATGAAGGATACGAATCGAGCAGGACAAGCGTTATTTTCCACTAAGGTGCTCGCATTTTAAAAGTTGCTATATCTTGCACAAACTGAACCTCCGTCTGGTTAACCCCTCTCTCTCTCTCTCATTTGGTTGGTTCATGGAGAGGCACGGCAGGGAGGTCAACCATGACGAGCATCCTGTATGCTACCCAAAAGAGGGGGTAAGAGAAGGGGACAACACAAAAAGAAAGAGAGGGAGAAAGCGAAAAACATAATAACAGAACGTGGCCAGCAAATTTTATTCCAAACAGCTAGTTCCTAACCAATAAGTTCATTCTTCTGCGAAGCTACTCAAACCGAGCAGTATACAGCTAAACTTCGAAACAAAAACAGTACCCAACTTGAGGACACGATTTATAAATGGGTAAAACAGTGTGAACACCCCGCCGGATGCTAAAAACAAATGGAAGTGCGTCCAACCCGCATGACTCATTTTGAATTAGAGGCTTTAGATAACAAATAAATATATAATAAACGCACGTTCGATATGTGCGGGTTGGGTGTTCTTTTGATCTTGCTCACTCCCTGGAAATTTCATTAACAGAGGGCGGCACTTTGTGTGGCATCATAGCACTGGTAGAACATAGCTGGAGTAAGCTCTAGCATAGCTAAGCATCACCTTAATAATGGCGTCGCTGTGTGGCCGATAATGGCTCAGCCGGGCCGCCATTTTAATATGAAGCAGCAAGTCTAATTTCTGTGTTGCTTGGCCGCCAAAGATCTACGTATTGATCCTGTGCGTTAAGCGGTCCTGCCAAACCGCTGAACTTTGGAATACGCACGCTACCTTGATTGCGCTATGGTAGGTATACAAGGCAACCTAGTATTTTCCTTGACGTCCATGTAGCAGACCTCTGAAAGCTTTGGGAACCTCCAACAGAGATTGCTAAACCGCTCTAACTTCAGTGCCAAACGATCGTTGTACCACCCGACAGCAGAATAGAATATACTGCAATATGATGGAAACTTGGGAGAGTTGGTGAAGCTGCATAATGTAACAGCGCCAAGCAGACGCTAAACAAATGCGAAGAAGGCAACAGGGCAAGCGCTTGTCCCATCGCCTTCTTCGTCTTTGTGTGTTGTCCGCTGGCGCCGCTGCGTTATGCAACCAAAAGTCGTGCAGAGCGTTTCTCATTTCAAGAAGTGCGAAATTTTGACGGTGGCTTTTTAGGACGGTGGTGGCTGCCCACCGAAACTAAAATTATAGATACCGATTATCCTTTATTCCATATTTCATAGTAGTAGCTTGATTGAATGTTGCAGCTTTTTTCCTCGACGCGAAACTCACGTCTTAAATATGGACCGGGTCGTTTGTTAAATGGAATGTCGAACTTAGATGTGCAGGTTCACAAGAAGGATGTCGAAACCGCTGGTGCACTCCTGAACGATAATTGCGCTTGTAGGTGCAATTATCTGCGACTTGATTCATTCTGCACCAAGGCGCCAATTACTTAATTTGCAGGACACGTAAATAGACATGATTTTCTATGTATCTACCTGTCTATCTATCTACCTACCTATCTACCTGTCTATCTATCTATCTATCTATCTATCTATCTACCTATCTATCTATCTATCTATCTATCTACCTACCTATCTATCTGTCTATCTATCTATCCCCGTCCGTCTGTCCGTTCGTCCGTCGGTTGTCATTCCGGAACGCTGCAAACGCGCATTACGATTATTCGCTAAAACATGCTCTTTTAAAGCGCAGCTGCTGGAAGTTCTCGATTGTGCTCCATCGACGCACAATTCTAGAACGCAACTTGATATTTGTGCGTTCGACAGAGCTCGCAAGTTGGTCTCGACTTCTGGCTCAACAATGAGCCCCTGAGGAATGAGACGGACCGCTACTCGACCACCTTGTTCGGCGAGCAAGCTATAAGGTTGATCAAGGAGCGCGACCCAAGTAAGGTACAAACCCTCTCTTGTTTGATAAAAATGACGAAATAAACGAGTTAAGTCAGTTGAAGTTGGCGGCACTATCACAATGCCCCTCATGCACTGCGAACGAAATTGAGAGTGTGAAAGAAATTTATATACATATTTAGCCATCGCAGCTCGAGAATGCACATTCAAATCACTCAGCGGATGCATTTAGAAAGCTATAGCTTACGTATGCGGCCGCTATGAGGCTAATAAAGAGTAAAACCTCCGTCGTGCAGGAACATGGTGCACTAGTATCAATATTATCCTTAGCTATTGCTTTACCTATTCAAGCCAAAATTTCTACCCTATCTCTTCCTAGCGTGACGATTTATTTGATACTTAATTTTTCGCACAATCTTAATCATTCGCGGGCAGGGCGAGATGGGACAGAGCTTTGAACAGAAACATAGACCGTCGCTTTCTGGATTCACAGCTAGAATTAAATTCATGGAGAAAGTAAGAACTTAGCAGAGATAAAATTAAAGCCACAAAAGGTGATCATGTCACTGTAAATATTATTATCTTCCACGGCAGCGCTCGTCGCGCTCACCGCATGCTCTTCTGAAAAGACAACTGATGCAACAAATCCTTGGTACGCCGGTGCGTGCTAAGGCGGAGAATTCATCCCTCGCTGCCCCAGTGTATTCTTGGCGCAGCGCTGAGGCGTGAGGCTGCTGTGCTTGAGGAGCCAGTGTAACGCTGTTTCGATTCCGCCCATCACCGGTGAAATTTTAAACGATTATTTTTTTTTTATTTAAAGGAGCGGCGTAAGGAGGCTAGATAGATAGGCCCAAAGTGGTTGAAGTAAACTTGGCATAGGGCAAGCCAAAATGTATGCACTAAAAGACAAGCAGGGTAATATCATCAGCGATTTCGATGACATAGTAAAAGCAGCGGAAGAATTCTATACTGACCTGTAGAGTCCCCAGAGCAGCCAAGCTACTTTCATTCGAAATAGTGATGAACAGGATACAGAGGCTCCTTCTATAACTAGCGATGAAGTTAGAAGGGCCTTGAAAGACATGACTAGGACAAAAGCTGCTGGAGAAGATGGAATAACAGTCAAATTGATCAAAGATGGAGGAGATATCGTGCTTTAAAAGCTTGCGGCCCTTTATACGCAATGCCTCACGACTCCAAGTGTACCAGAAAGCTGGAAGAAAGCCAACATTATACTCATCCATAAGAAGGAAGACGTTAAAGAATTGAAGAATTATAGACCCATTAGCTTGCTTTCAGTATTGTATAAAATATTCACCAAGATAATTTCCAATAGAATCAGGGCAACACTTGACTTCAGCCAACCAAGAGAACAGGCTGGCTTCAGGAAGGGATATTCTACGATGGATCATACCCATGCCATTAACCAGGTAATACACAAATCTGCGGAGTACAATCAACCTCTCTATATGGCTTTCATAGATTATGAAAAAGCATTTGATTCTGTAGAGATACCATGCAGTCATAGAGACATTGCGTAATCAAGGAGTACAAGAGGCATACGTGAATATCTTAGCAAATATCTACAACGATTGCACAGCAACCTTGGTTACCTATCAAGAAAGGGGTCAGGCAAGGAGACACAATCTCTCCAATGCTATTCACTGCATGCTTAGAAGAAGTATTCAAGCTCTTAGACTGGGAAGGCTTAGGAGTGAGGATCGACGGCGAATATCTCAGCAACCTTCGGTTTGCAGATGACATTGTCCTATTCAGCAACAATGGGGACGAATTACAGCAAATGATTAAGGACCTTAATATTACAGCAAATGATTAAGGACCTTAACCGAGAAAGTGTAAGAGTGGGGTTCAAGATTAATTTGCAGAAGACAAACATAATGTTCAATAGCCTGGCAAGGAAACAAGAATTCAGGATCGCCAGTCAGCCTCTAGGGTCTGTAAAGGAGTACATTTATCTAGGTCAATTACTCACAGTGAACGCTGATCATGAGAAAGAAATTTACAGAAGAATAAAATTGGGTTGGAGTGCATACGGCAGGCATTGCCAAATCCTGACTGGGAGCTTACCACTGTTGTTGAAAAAAAAAGTGTGCAATCATTGCGTTCTGCCGGTGGTAACATATGGGGCAGAAACCTTGAGGTTAACAACGAAACTCGAGAACAAGTTAAGAATCACGCAAAGAGCGATGTAACGAAAAATGTTTAGGCGTAACGTTAAGAGACGCGAAGAGAGCGGTGTAGCGCAGAGAGAAAATGGGTATATCCGATATTGTAGCTGACATTAAGAGAAAAAAATTACTCCATCTCCCGCTAGAGGGAACCATGTGTGGATGCGAAGCAGCGGGGAGATGGTTAGCTTGAGCGGGAGATGGTTTCGCGGCTGCGGCCCGAGCGCTCCTCGCGGCGCTGCACAGGAGAGAGAATGAGGCGCGCGCGCTCCGTCATTCTCATACCGCGGAACTACCGTGGCGCCCCCAGCGGAATATGCAGCTGTCGCACCACCTGTCGTGCGCGCCGCTCCGGATACCTAGAGGAGAGAAAGGGGGGAGCGTAGGAGAGGAGAGAGAGGGGGAGGGGCCACGCATGCGCTGTGGGGTGTGGCACGCGGGCGCCGCTCAGTACAGGATTCCTAGAGGAGAGAAAGGGGAGGAGCGTAGGAGAGGAAAGAGAGGGGGAGGAGACGCGCATGCGCTGTGGGACTGTGGGACGCGGGAGGGACGGGCAGAGCCGCCGGCAAGAAATGCTTCGCATTTAAAAAACGGAGCTGGGTAGGCCATGTAATGCGTAGGACAGAAAATGGTGTGCCATTAGAGTTAGAGTGGGTTCCAAGTTAAGGTCAGTCGAGGACGGTACAAAATTAGGTGGAGTGATGAAATTAGAAAACTCGCACAGCGCAAGTTGGAATCAGCTAGCGCAATACATGGGTAATTGAAGATCGCTGGGAGAGGCCTTCGTCCCGCAGTGCACATGAAAATTAGGATGATGATAATGATGGTGATGGTGGTTACTACGACGACGAAGACCCCCTTGGATGGCAGCCAAAGGGCACCTGTAGCTTTTCTTTCCTCTAACGATGTCTCAATCTTTAACTCTGTCAAGCGCAAATGCTATGCTACTGCTTTCGAAAATGTGAAATGTTATTCTTGCTTTCACCAGCCGTTCTTCCTCTCCCTGTGTTATCAAGCACCTCATGGAGGCGCACCAATAGAACTCCAGGCACCAAGCGAGAACGTCGACAAATTCCCCTACATTGGGGAAAAGAATCGAACGATATACGCAGGTAAGATGAACGTTAATCGTGTGCATGTGCTGCTAAATAAAACAAAATTACAACCAGGGTTCAAAGTCCGTATGTTAGGGGCACTTTTGGTCTTTTTTTATTTATATTTCTAAAAGAAGTTGTCGGAGCTTGCTGATTATATAATTATTCATGCGAGATTCCTCGACGCTTATCGCACGAATATCTCAAGGATAACTCAGCTATTAGCGGCTGCTGAGCTTTATTGAAAATAATTTTTTAACTCCGAGTTCACTTTGTAGTGATTTTTCCTTCTACCAAAGCAAAGAACACATATACGAATAAAGCACACTCGAATAATAAATCGCTGGTTTAACTGCTGATAGCGATGCTAACCATATTCTCATACATTTAGGCCTAGAAAGCAAAATCTGATTAGGTCGGCATTTTACAGCATTTCACTGCGCCAAGGCCTGCCTCTGGCACGATGCCAACATCTGCATGGTAATTGCACGCATGGTCATGGCACGACGTCGGCGACCACGGTACTGTCTGCTGTAGCAAGCATGCTCCTGTAGAAAACATGGTACTCTAAAACTCTATGTAACTAGGCGGAAAAATCATATTTATGGGGCTAAAGGCAAACATTTGCTTGATTAGGACATGTCACCCGTACAGTTCCAGCAGTATGGCAAAAATGGTAGACATTCAAGAGAGGACACATGAAATTAAACTAGTACACATTTTTACACCGTTGAGTACGCAATTCACGAAAAAAGAAAGGAAAAGGTTAAAGCGCTCGTGCTTTCGTGGGCACAGGTCCGCCGACCTTCGACTAAGACGGCATGGCAGATTTGCTGTCGCGGAACCCTATTGGGTGTGCCATCTCGTGGAACTAGCCTAGTGCGCGCGTTTGTGGTGTCAATCGCAAATCGACGTGTCATTCATGAGGTAGACGATCGTACCGTAACTTTATCACGCCAGTTCATCAAAGGGCAAATGAAGTTACTTATCTCCCTGAGGGTCATTTCATGTAGCACCCCTTGTCATCTGGAGTAGCACGCAATGCGTGTGGCGATGCAAGCACCTACAGCATTCATTAACAATTTATCTCTCTCTACGTCCCTCAAGGTCGCCCGCCTCTCATCATTCAGCGCACGTCAATCTGTGCAGGGATGGTGGACGCGTTGGACCAGTCCGTGGGCGACGTTCTCGAGGTGCTGCAGCAGGAGCGCATGCTGGAGAACTCGGTTATAGTGTTCAGCAGCGACAATGGAGGCTTGCCCTGGGGCCTGCACGCCAGCCGTGGCTTCAACTGGCCGCTACGGGGCGCCAAGGGCACCCTGTGGGAAGGCGCCACGCGGGCGGCCGCTTTCCTCTGGTCGCCCCTAGTCACCCGTAATCGCAGGGTCTCGCACCAGCTCATGCACATCGTCGACTGGCTTCCCACGCTCTACCGGGCCGCCGGTACTTGTTTTCAACTCTTCGTCATTGTCCTCTCGGAAAACTTGTGTAACACCACAACAAAAGAACAAAGGGCGGTGAAAGTCACGACACAGTGCCCGCGTTGAATCTTTCACCTTCCTTTGTCCTTTGTGCACAGTTACAAAGTTTCCCTAAACGTACCAACTCTCCCAGCTCTTGATTCTTCTGCTACCAATCCTGGTGTTGTACATTTTATTAGCGAAGGTAGCCAGCCAATGACATAGATCACTCATGGGCGAAAATATTTGTTAATCCGGCCCCTGATCTCGATCGCAGACATGTCCAGATGTATGCACAGCATGCGAACTTCGATATTTTTTTCACATCTCGGACACTTTTGCCACGTCTTAAGCCATCGGAGGAATCCCGGTGAATGTCTATCGCCTCCCT
Organism: Dermacentor silvarum; assembly: GCF_013339745.2. NCBI lineage: Eukaryota > Metazoa > Arthropoda > Arachnida > Ixodida > Ixodidae > Dermacentor > Dermacentor silvarum. Next base: position 219,464,335 of record NC_051155.1, read on the forward strand.
CCCACTTTGCTTCCGCAACTCGCGCAGCTGTCAACTATAGAAAACTTCAGCGCAAGGCGCCTATAACTGGCTGTTCAAGTAAACAAACAAACAAACAAGCAAAGGTTGCTGTCAGTTCTTATCACGCTTCGCACTACGACAATCGTAGGGTTTACGCCAACCGCGCGGTTGTGCGACGTCCAACCGTTCAGCTAGACGCACGCGCCGCTTGCACAATCTCGCCCAGGCGGAGACCCGTCAAAAATGAAGAGGCTCGACGGCCACGACATGTGGCTGCAACTGTGCGCCGACCTGCCCTCCCCGCGTGTCGAGCTGCTGTACAACATCGATCCCCGTGGGCGACACGGCGGCACTGCGCTACCGCGATTACAAGCTGGTGCTGGGCGTCTCGGCAGACGGACTCTACGACCAGCGCTTCCTGACGCCCGGCAGCTCTCGGCCCTACGCGGACCTGGACCGCCTCATGGCCGCGTCGAAGGCGGCGCGAGCGCTGCGGGACTTCTACAACACGGGCGCGTTCCTCTTTCCCAGCCAGTGGCGCGAGAGGGCCACACTCACCTGCGGCCCGCAGGAGAGCTCCAACTTCGTGGGCGGCGACCCACCCTACCTGTTCGACCTGTCCAAGGATCCTTGCGAGATGCACAACCTGGCACCCGACAACCGAGCGGTAATATAGGCAGCAATTGTATACCGTATAGACTCGTGTAAGGGCCGCACCCGTGTAAGGGCAGGCCAAAATTGGCAAGCCAAAATTTGAGACAAAAAAAAAAAAAAAACACCGCATATCCACGAAGTGAATGATGATGAGTGGGCTAAGCACCGGGGGATCATTCGGGCAAAACGCTGGAAGCGTTCTCCGGAAGCCGGAAGCAGGAGCTTGGCGTACATACACTGCACACACACACACACACACACACACACACACACACACACACACATATATATATATATATATATATATATATATATATATATATATATATATATATATATATATATATATATATATTGTACACGTGTGCAGTACACATGTACATGCTCTTGTATACATAGCATACATGCAAACCAGAGCTACGGACAACGGACAACTACGAGGGACAAGGCTCGGCCCTAAGGTGCTTCGCCCCTAAAACGTTTCCAACGGAGAAGCAATCGCGTTCGATGCTCCGATGCCGCGCGCGCGCGCATCGGCGAATTTTTGCGCGCTGCGTAGTTCCCCGTGCCGCTACTAAATCCCTAGAGCCAGGGTGTGCACAAAATCCAGGGTGCGCGCAAGTCTACGGCTGCGCCGGCACCATTTTTAGCAAAAGGTTCGGTCGCCTGCAAGGGCCGCACCTTGTCAAAATTGTGAAAAAAGAAGTGCGGCCCTTACACGAATCTATACGGTATGTGTCGTCGCGTCTCTTCTCATGTGTACATGTTGGCGGCAGGTAAACAGAAAACAAGCAAACAGTTCATGGCCCGTTACAAAAACAAGGTCATAATCACAATCTTGAAGTAAGCATTGCGTGGAAGATCGAGTGATATCTTTAATGCTCATTTACGAATATAACTCAATGCTGACGATCAGACGCATTCGTATACAAATTATCTTCCGACGAATTATCTTGCACAACATTCGTAATTGAGTACACAAATACCATCTGCGGCTTTTCAATTTTTTTTTCGAAATGTGTGAAAACTGAGGCCAAAGTGCAACAAATGAGAAATGTTTTCGTGCACACTTTGACCAACGTTTGCTAATATTGCGCAACGAGAGGTAAAAGCAAGACCATTTTTGCAACCGAAGTTGTTACTTATGAGCGCATTTTCTTTTACCTCACCGAAGCGCTTACGTGACGTACGAACGCCAGCAAAATAATTTATTAATGGATGCTTGTCTAACACTTCATACCAGTCATTTCTTTGCCGAAAAAGATGAAATGTATAACTTATATTCCGCTCAATTCTAATTATATCTTCCATTAACAGTGGACCGTATTTCACACAGAACACATCATCTCTGAAGCGAAGCATATAACTTGCTTGTAAAAAAAAAAAATCAGCTAATAAGGAAACGTATAATCATTTGTATACGTATACCGGGTGTTCAAAATTAAGCTTTACAGAATTTTTAAAATCGCCTGTGGCAGGTAGCATAATTCTTATCGTTGAGCTGGGTTATTCGAAGAGGCGGACATTAGTAGCATGAGAAATCGAAACACATATTCAACTAATTAACAAAGCTTGACTAATGAACTTCTTAGGTAATTACTTTACGACACATATTGCAATTTACGAATTGTAGCCGGTGAGTTTGCAAGACGCGTCCACTTGAAATGAATTTCCAGGATGACACCAGTTTCGAGATATTTCCCAAAGTGTGGGACGAAATACATGGGCGTTCCAGTTACTTTTGTGCTTCAATGTATAAAACAGCATTTTATGAAATAGTAAGTGGAACAACACTGCATTTTTACGGCGATTTCGATGGCGCATATCTCTAACTGGTGTCATTCTGTAAATTCTTTCCAAGTGGATACGCCTGACAAGCTCACCGGCTACAATTTGTAAATTGCAATATGTGTCGTAAAGTAATTAACTAAGAAGTTCATAAGTCAATTTTTGTTAATTAGTTGAATATGTGTTTCGGTTTGTCGTGCTACTAATGTCCGCCTCTCCGAATAATCCAGCTCAACGATAAGAATTATGCTACCTGCCACAGGCGATTTTTAAAAATTCCGTAAAGCTTCATTTTGAACACCCGGTATCAGACACGCAAACATCTAATTCACTTAGGGAAAGTGAACCCCCACTAATATCTCCAAATAGGCCGTTGCGAACAAGACAGGAAAATAATATTGAAGTGTTGACGCCGTGACGTTGTCTTCTGCGTTCCTACATCACTGTATACGCCAGAAAATTCCACCAAGAATGCTATATTGCATCATCCTTACCGCCCACAATTGCAGCAAACCATCAGCAAAAGTATTAGGAAGGTGGAAGCTCGTGGGACTTCGTTCACGACAGAAATTACGCCCCGCACTTAGGTGGCGTATAAATGTTGGAAGAACCTATAGAGAAATAACATCTCGGGGCAGTCTAAAGAAAACGCTTTCATCGTATGTGTCCGGCGTAGTCAGTGTTTGCCCAATTTGGTTTAATACAACCGGCCCCGCGGCGCTTCACTCTGTGCAGCTGCTGTCCGTGCTCATTCGGAAGCTCGCGAGCTACGCAATCACATCGGTGGCGCCACGCAACAAGCCCGCAGACCCGAGGTCCTACCCGCAGTACCACAACGGCACCTGGGCGCCTTGGGTGAACGTCGCCTCCACATAGACTGCGCTGCACAGTTTTGATGGACACCTGCAACAAGCTTCGCGTACTGGGTTTCACCGCAACTTCGTGTCGAACAGAAGGTGTGCAGGCGAATCCGCCAGCGACGTGTGAAATTGTTTACAAACCTATACGTAGGACAGTACAGAGGAGTGTGTGATACAGAGAGAGAAATAAATGTATATTTATTGACAGCAAGGCGCAGAGGTCGGCCGCAGGAATCGAGTGTTGAGCTTACTGCTGCGCAGAGAAGACAAACGGACCCCAAGTGTGTCTTGAGTGCAGGATTCAAAAGAACATTGGCCATGTTCTCCGTGACTCCTCCGAAAAGTCAGCACTGCGTCAGGGACTTGGCGCGGTATTCTGCTCGCTCGGACGTTCACCTGCTTTCACAGCAGATATACGTACGAGCCTGCAGTGAGCGCTCGTGTGCCTGGAGAGTAACAAAAGCGCGCTTCTGACCTTTTCGAGCGAGACGAACCTTGACTCCCAGGCAAATATAAACGCTCTTCACGTCACTCGACCTTGTCTGCAATTGAATGAAAGTGCACAGATAGCGCGAACGGGTGCATTCATGGTTACCGCGTTTACGTAGTGTGTGTATACATGGTGTAAGGATTGCTCTCTCTTTGAACAGCCTTTACAATAGATTTCGCGTCGAAAACTGTCTTCAAGAGATGCAGAAAAAGCGCCCAGTAGATGCGACAAAAATGTTTCACCATTTTTGTACGCCGGCACAGAACTGCGTTCTGTGCGTTCTGTGTAGACAATTGCGTTTACTATAGCAAGATGTGGCAAATAGGCTGGTTAAGCGCGAAATGATTTGGCAATCTCTTCTCAGCCAGCGCAGGGTAACGCATGCTCTTTGTTCGAAGAGTCGTTGGAAAAGGTTTTGCACTGACAAGCGTGTTTGCGAGTGCGAGGTGTGCAGGCAAAGCAGCCAAGTACTTGCGATATGGTTTAACAGTCTTCTCTTAGCACAAGGCTACGTGTGCTCGACGTTTGACCAGTCATCGTGGCAGTTTCGTGATGAAAACTGTCTTTGCTAGCAAGTTCTACAAGCAAAACCACCGATGATGATATTATATGAGGTATATTGGCGCAAGGGCAAGAAATGGCCAAAGAGCGCCGAAAAAAAAACGCCGCCGAGCAAAGGCGACGTAGTTTCACAATGTATTTCACGCCAGCAAAGGGCAGATAATCTCCGCGTCTGGCCACTCGTCGAACAACACCGACTATAGCTATCTGTATAAATATCCCGACCAGCACAACACGTTCCGACTATGTCTAATGAAACAACCAGCAACTACGATTGCAAACTACGATTATATTCCACCCCCCTCCCTCCGCGCGTGGCTTAGTGGCTATGGCGTTGCACTGTTGAACATGAGGTCACGGGGTGTATTCTTGTACGCGGCAACCGCTACCTGATGAGTACAGAATGCAATAATGTTCGTTTACCGTTCTTGAAGCGCACGTTAAAAAATTACAGGTGGTTAAAGTCAATGCAGAGGCCGCGCGGCGTCCCTCATAGACTCCCGTGCAGTTTGGGGACATTAATCCACGCAATATATTCCTAGTTATGTAATCCCTGCCCTTTTCAGCGACAAATACATATCATCTAACAACGTTTCGAACGTTAAATAAATACAATGGTTGATTTACAAATTTGTTTCTCGGTGGCACCTAGGCGCCCGTAGGACCTCGTCTATTTGCACAAAGAGCACCACGAAACCCTAATGAATTCGTGAAAGGTTGCATCGGGACCGATGTCGAGTGCCGAGCATGCAGAGGCCTCTTATGCAACGAAAACGGTTTATTCCTCCTGCTTCTCGTCGTGCGCGCAAGGAGGCACGTGCACGAGCAGCGAGAGAATGCTGAACGCGCGGACACGAAGAATTGGTCGGGTTCGACGACTTTTGTTCACTCGTTGCCGTCGTGGTCGACGCAGGTGCTGTTGCATGCGTCTATCGTGTCGAACCGGTTCGCACCGATTAGGCACTGGTAGCCCGCGAGCGTACTCGCGGTGGCCTCGAGGCACCTGCAGCCGTGGCAAACAAAGAGGCGTCACACGTTGAAGCGACAGCCCCACGGAGTATATAGCGGTTCACCAGGCTGCGGGCGCGTCCATGCAGAAGTGACTCACCTGAAGCACCCGTCGAACCCGACCGCGGCGAAATACGGGTACTTGAGCTGCCCGAAAGCGCAGACGCGCGGCTCGGGCTTGTGGCAGCATTGCAGCTTGTCCCGCGGCCGCAGGCAGTTTTCACGGCACTGACGCGCGCTCGCGAAAACCGAGCTGCCCCGGGCGGGGCACATACCTAGTGGGAAGCGCCACTCCTCGCAATGGGTGCCGTTCGAGAACCACCAGCTGCTCGTCAACTCCCTGCACACAACAATTCGTGGCAATGATCGTGCTTCGAGTCCTCCAGCCTCAACCCCAACCCCTCCGGTCTCAACCCCTCCCTAAAGTGAGCCTCTTGAAATTGCTTAAGACGAGCACCCAAAGGAGAGCATCCGAAACATTCTAGTCTTGTACCGAAGCCTCAGTTCCGACTGAGCGTCTTCTGAGGCCACTTCAACAAGCGCACGTAGTAGGCGTTATGCGTGCTATACTACTCCCAATGATGTCTTATACCTGTTGCAGTACGAGAACTGCGGCGTCGCCATGCACCGCCTATGCGGCCGTGCGGCCTCCACACAGCTGCGACGGCACTCGTGCAGCGAAGAGAACCGATTCGGGCTCCGGTTGCATACGTAGACGATTTCGGTCGAGATCGGCAGGCAAGAGGCCAGCGTCGGGTCGAAGTACGCACCGCCCTTACGCTCGCTGCAGAAGGAGAACTGGAACTGGCCACACCGAGGATTTGGCTGCAGAGACCATGTCAGTGGCAACGGCTATAGTCACGAACTAGTGCTTTCAGCGACAACGCTTGGCAGCTTTCCCGCGTAGAGCTAACGCGAAGCGGTGAAGGCGCCGAGAAGTGGGGAGCGCTATACCTACCACTCGGACCACCATTTGACTCCCCACCCCTAGGCCTACCTTCTTCCTCTCTGCCTCTGCTCACGTTTATTGTTATAGGTGTTGCTTTGGGGCGCTAGGACTATACCGGTCAACCGAAAGAATCCGTTAAAAAATTTAACTGAGCTGTATAAGGGTCACATGCTGGTCTAACTGGTTCTGGTATAGAGAATGGGCATATAGTATACAGGCGCAAAGACGCGAACGAGAGCAACATAACAGCGCGTTCTCCTTATCTGCTGCGCGTAATAGACTTTCCACTAGTACGACGCATGTGGCGCCAACGCGGCCTCGGAACAACGAACGTACCACCTTCTCCGGATTGGCGCCGAGATCGAGTCCTTCGCCCACGCTCTCACCCCAGTGCACGGGCTCGTCCTCGAAGCCATACTTGATCTGCGGTTTCGGGGCGGGCGGGGCGCCAACCTCCGGCCCGCGGTTATCGACCACGGCTTGGTCGCCATCGGTGGCGTCGAGAGTGCTGGGGATGCCCTCTTGGAAGGCGGCCGAGCCGGCCCACAGCACGCTGAAGGCGAGGGCCGCGGTGGCCAACAGCGCAAAAATGCCCACCGTGGCAGCTAGCGAGAGCTGCAGGAACGAGCGCCGCGGCCGGTCGCCGACGGCGGAGTCCGCGAGCGCTGCGGCGACCTCGACGCCGCTGCCGTCGGAGAGGGACGACGCCGTCTTGATGGACGTTGTGTCCTGCAAGGACGAGGCGATCGACGAGGAGCGAGCATCCCGCAGAGAGGACACCTCGGTCGACGAAGGTCTGAGACTCCGTTGGGACGCGACTCGCATGGCGAAGCTTTTCTCTGAATTCTTCGCCGCTCGCGTGGGGCACGCGCCCGTTCGGTGGGCACGCTCTGATGATGATTCACGGCACGCACCCACGATCGGGGGTGGGCCAATAATCGGGTGGTTTTATGCACAGACAACGACTTCATAAAAATGATCTTAAAACGTAAAACTGCGAATAAAGGAGTAGTGTGTAATTGAGGAGTGAGATAAGATGAATCACATCTAAAAGAAATAAAAGAAAATTCGTTTAACAATTTAAAGAAGAATGAATTTAGAAAAATTAAATAGGAAGGAAAGCAAGAATTGGCATGGTTACATTTTGTTGCCTGAATGAAATCGCACACAGCGTCAGACACATTTCAGTTGCGTGACACAGGGAACGACATTAAATCACTAGTGCGCTGGGTACGAATGGAAAGTGAATGGCATCATTGTAAGTGGCTTTTAATGTGAAGCCCGAGACCGGGGCCTCAGGCCGCCGAAGTACAAGTTATGAAGGTTATTATTGGGAAGACGAAGGTTCACACGCTCTACTTCAGTCCTGCCCATGCATCGTGTGATTACACCATGCTGATGGTATAAATTGAAATAATAACGACAGCATAGTTAAAATTAAAAGAAAGGCTACAGAAGGTCAAAGTTCGCCCCCCCCCCCCCCCCCCTATACCATTACTCCCGTTACTACTATTACTCCAAACTTCCATTACTCTAAAGAAAAAATTGACAGTTAGTATACACCAAAAAAGATGAAGGCGAAAGCCTGCACGCTCAAGAGACAATAAATTACTTGACATTTTATTCGAATGCGTTGTGGCGCCTTATTACTTGTTTTTTTTTTCGACCAAAGGTCGCAGGTTCGAGTTCCAATCATCCTCCGGTGGTCTCCGCCCAATTTTCCTTTTTCTTTCGACACATTTAAAGAGCTTAACTGCGAGTCGGCCTAGTTAGAACAGATTTTTTTTTTTTTACTTTCTGTTCGCAAAACGCACTCGTACTTGTGCTGCTCGTTTTCTTCGTCCTTGTTTGTTTTGCGCACAAAAAGTTTTTTTTTTTTTTTAAGAGCTGTTTGCAGCATGCGATATTGCCAACCTTGTTGCTTTCATCTCGGACGTTTGCCTTCCGGTCCACGACGATGGCCATTTATCGGTACCTCTTATCCCTTTGTAGCGTGCCAGAAGATTTGCAGCGGATTCATTCATTGCAGATTTGCAGCGGGTTCATTGGAAAGTGGCCCATCATCACAGATTCCCGCGAAAGTTAAGGTGCTTATATCTGAAGTTCTTTTCGCACCCCGTCAGCCTTCCCACATACTATACAATTCCACCATATTTCTCTTTCCCATTCGCCTTCATTTATTCGACATCGGCCAATAATTAATGTTATCTCTCTCGTAGAAAATCCAAGAGGGAGATTATGTGAACGAACGAAAAGCGTGTTAATATCCTCCTTTCACGGGAGAAAGACTTCTAGAAGTACACTTCTGACTGCGCGCCCTTTATCCTATACTGCCAATGGTGCTACCCCTTCCACCACACATTATCGTTGCCAAGGCTGCTGGTCGAAACCAAAATAAATAAAAGCATTACAACTACATCAAGAACACCGTACCAGCATGTCGAGGGTAATAATTTAACGAATATTTATACGCTTTTCTTCAAACAAAATGTACGCCAACAAACTTTACGAAACACTCTTTCTGGTTGACATTGTGCCCGAGGCGTCAACCAGGTAAACGAGTCCGTGATTCGGAAGCCACGCCCGTGATTCTGCTTCCGGATACCACGGCTGGCGGCTTCCTGTCGCCACGTGAACGTTAGCGCGATTATGCAGCGCGCGACCGCACGGGCCGGTGTAGAAGCGGTTGCGCTCGCCCGGGGTCCTCGGAGCAAACATCCATGCAGTGCTCAGCGACCACGATGCGCACCGCACGGCCCGCCGTGAGGGAAACGCATGCTGGGAGTTGTACTGCTGACGGACACCATCCCGTAAGTAATGACCACGGGACCGTGGTGACCTTCACCAAGTCCTTCCCACGGGACATGCTCGGCGGCTGTCGAGTCCAGCAGTGCGTTGCGACAGCGCTCGTTGTTCTTCGCGCACAGCAGTGTCTTGCCGTCGTCGTCGTCGTTGTAGACGCCGTTGTCCGGCTCACCCGTAACGCTGCTGTTTTTCTCTTGGATTTCCTGGTTCCTACCGGTTCGCTCCGGGTACCGCAGGAATCAAGCGTGTTTGGTCTTCCGGAGAACATCAATGTCGTAATCGTAGATGGCAGCTTGCAAGTCGAGCTCGCCGTTGTCGTGCTTCTCGGTCCGGTAGTAGACACGTTCGCCCACGACGACACCGCGGTAGAGGCCGAACGGACGCGTTAGCCCAGGGTCACAGACGGAAGGCGGCGCCACGTACGAGAACGGCGGCGCAGTGCTAGGCGACGCAACTGAGATCGTACTGAAGCCGTCGTCGCTAACGTCGGTACGCAGCACGACGCCCATGTCTCCGCTGTGGTGGTTGTACCCAGACGGGGCGCTCTTCGCCGCGCTATCCAGCTGGTTTCGACTCTGCGGTCGCTCCTCTTTGCGGGTCTGGCAAATGGCCATCGTCCGGAAGCAGCAAGAAATTCTTACCTGCGACGGAGACAAAAAATTGAATGAGAGAGCTATAATCCTTCGAGTGCCGTTGCGAGAAATCAATTCGTGGGAAGCTGTACGGTAGCTCTGAGGCTACTGAAGAAGTGGACACAACCAGCTGAGTTAAAACGGTTATGACAGCTTCCGCACAGGCTTAGAAGATACCTTGCCGAGTACATCGCTGTGGTTAAAGTATGTGGACACGAAACCATGCAGAGAACTACGGTACTATAGACCCTAGTTTCGCCGCTGTAGAGCAGGGCGGCACGATGCTAGCTTTTAAACGAACAGTGAAGAAGCGAAAGGTGAGAAACAAAAGCGCCACTTACTCGTCT